>NC_083461.1:11800570-11815570 GCF_030014155.1 Tachysurus vachellii | reverse complement strand
CACGCACCATTCACATTTTCTTCAGGAAATGTACATTCTAGTTACAGTTACTAGTTACTTCATTCAAAAAGTAACTCAATTACTTTGTCGATTACTTACACCAAAAAAGTCGCACGTTACTTTTTTAAAGAAATAATGAGCATATTTCCACTATGAGAAACTCGTCTTGCTCTCGCCTTGACTCGCCATTACTGCCGCACATAATTGAATAAACAGAAACACGTCCACAGTGCGGCGTCTTGGATGCCATTGGTGTGGCATCCACCAGTCCTACAATGCGTCGCTGCTGTAAACAGGTTAGTCTGTAGGCTACACTTCAGCCATAATGAATTAATTTAACGCACCATATGGTAACGGTAACGGAGTTACTTTATTTAAAAAGTAATGCGTTAGAGTATTAGATACTCTCAAAAGTAACTGCCCAACACTGCTTATCAACCAAGACAAGAGTGACAATTTCACTGTGGTCTGTCAAATGATATTCTTAACCTCAGGAAATGAAACTAGACACACAAATGACTTCAATGATCAGTGAGCACTTAAAACTTAACTCACTAAAATAAGTGTTAATCTGTGTTATTTGTTTGTATTTGATATATACACTATATATTATATGCATACAATACAATATTACATACTTATTACAGACTTAGCCGCCGCACTCATATGCTGTTGTTAACCATCACATTATAGATCTAGTCTCTGTTTGCCTTAATAACCTTCACTCCTCTGGGAAGACGTGTGGCTGTGGGGACTGTTGATGCTTCAGCTACAACAGCATTAGTGCAGTCAGGTACTGATGGTGAGTGAGGAGGTCTTGAGTAAGAGTATGACAGGCTCTCTGATGAAGGCCTCGTGAGAACGTCAGGGATGATAATCTGATATATAATTCATGCACCACAGGTTCAGGTGACCAGCAGCTTCTGCAGTATGAACACTGTTCTCTTACTGCTGAACACAGAGGAATGTTGACCACAGCTGGTCATTGTTGAAAGTTCCATTGTAGATCATGTGACCTGGTTTGGATTCAGAATGGAATTCTGGAACTGAACCCTCCCTAAACTAATCCCACTCCCAACCACACACACACACACACACACACACGTTTTCTCACTTTCTCTCGCTCTCTCTCAAAAACACACACACAAACTCTCTCACTCTTTCTCTCTCACTCGCTCACTCTCACACACACTCACTCGCTCGCTCTCACACACACTCACTCGCTCTCACACACACTCACTCGCTCTCACACACACTCACTCGCTCTCACACACACTCACTCGCTCTCACACACACTCACTCGCTCTCACACACACTCACTTTTTCTCACTTTCTCTCTCTCGCTCTCATTCACTCACTCACACACATTCACTCGCTCACACACACACACACACACACACACTTTCTCTCTCTCTCTGTCATTCACTCACTCACACACATTCACTAGCTCACACACACACACACACACACTTTCTCACTCTCTCTCTCTCAAAAACACACACAAACTCTCTCACTTGTTCTCTCTCATTCACTCACACACATTCAACCGCTCTCTCACGCTCACACACGTGTGCACACACCATCACTCACACTTACACGCACACATACACATGCATACACACATGCACACTAGCTGTGAGGAGCTTTCACCAACATCATTAGTAATGCAGTTAATTAATGTTTGGTTACACATAATCTTAACCCAGTCCCAACCTCAGTAAACAAAATAGCTTTTAGTTTATTCTCTAAATGCTGCAATTTTTGTAGAAGAGCTGTTTTCTTGTGGGGACCAGTTAAATGTGCCCACAAGTCAAAACTGTCAGATACTCTTCAATCCAAATGACAACAGCCATACATTCACTACAAAAAAAAGAGAATATTATTTATGTTATGTTATTCAAACAATTCTCTTTTGGAAAATCTGTGAATCTGTGAGATGTGGAGGTTGTTTAGAAATGTGACGCGTCAAGAAATAAGAAAAAAAAGTGCGAAAGAAAACAGCTGTGTACGAAGATCAAGCTGGCAAACATAAGGAGCTTGAGAGAGGTCATGGGGGGAAAAAAATTCAAAAAGGACCCAAAATGGACAGGTGACGATTGTGTGTGCCATATACGAGGAAGGTACAGAACGAGAGCGAAAGATGGAATGAGTGAGGGAGTGAGAGAAAAGGTAAGGTCCAGATGAAGCAGCTGGGCTCTATTACTCCACACTGGCCCTCCTCCTCCTCCTCCTCCTTCTCCATGCAGGAAATGAGCAATCATTTAGTAGTGACAGGTACATGCTGAACCTCACTATCTCTCCTCTAAACCTAGCAAATACTGCACACAGCCAGCCAGCATTAACCTCTCAGCCCACCACACACTGGCGTGTTGGAAGGGTTTGTGTGAGTGTGTGCGGGGGGTGGGGGGGTGGGGGGAAATCACTGACAGAATAAAGTGAACACAGTAATGTTAAACTGTAGCAGTATAAAAGATGAAGTATGGGAGAAAAAGAGGTTTCTCAGAGCTGGAGAAAAAGTTCACACACACACACACACACACACATTTTTGGTTTGAGAGCAGTCCTCGCTAAGTCTCCTGTGTACTATGAAAGGTTGAGCATGGCTGGTTTTAACTGGGTGTGACTGTGAAGCCTGACTTAATGTACTGTCTTATCCAGCGAGAGCACACCTTCCTGATCTGACAACAGAACTCTGGCCACTAATAAAAAACAAGTTTGTTTGCATCTGCTTTATATCCAAAGTGCGTAATTCCACACTGCACAGATTCGAGAGGGCTTCCAAGGACATCAGCTGACACAATATTAATAATAATAATAATAAACGACACCTGAAAACAGCCTACACAACATGTAAAACAATATATTTGGCTGTAGGAATGAGTTATTGAATTAGGAGTGACATTTGCAATGGTACATTTTTTTAAATTTCTTTTTTAAATGCTATTTATTCAAGAAGGCAGTACGGATGGTAAAGGCACGGCTGGCTGAAGAGGTTAGATCCGACTTGTTTCTTTAACATTCCACAAACTCAAAACCAAATTTTAGAATAGCTAAAACATTCTGCTGTGGTACAACAGAAATAAAACCCACTCAAATAGTTTTTCAAATAAGGAAAGAAAATAAAAAAAACATACCGATCATTCCTAGTGGCCTAAGATGTAGCCAGGATATGAGGTAGACTTGCCTTAGAAGCCTCATCCTCATCGCAGCACCAACACTGTGACACTGGAGTGTGTGTAATAGTATGAACGCATCAGTGATGCTGTGGCTTACATAGATGTGTGCAAATCATTACAGGTTTCAGGAAACTGAAGAAAAGATGCAGGGCTATCAAGTGTCACGCATTGAGAGTGACAGTCACTCATTTGGGTCTTTTGTCACGCTCTCCCGCCTCACATTGTATTTCTCACGCAGAAAAACTTACTATTTATCATATATTTAATATGCCGCAGCACCCAAAATGCATCGGTCCGCACCGTTCTCTCTCTAGGGAACCGGGCAGAAATTAAGCGCGTCTCCCCTGGAGCTCTTAGTTGAGCCTGACACTTATCAGCCAATCAAAAAAAGAGGCTACACCATAGCCAATCAGAAAATAGCACTATTGTATATGGGTAAGATTTAACGTAACAACCAACGAAAAAAAAAACATTCATTAGAGAGGGTATTTTCGATGGTTGGTTTGAACAAAACCTCAACATGAAACAGCTTGTCTCTGGACAGGACATTGTCCTAAATCATGACCCTAAAAATGGCTGGGCTTGAGCTGAACTGTTTTAAATGGGAGCAACATTACAAATGATAAAGGAGTCCAAAAAGGCAATAAACACTTACAATAAACACCATTCATAATATCTCTCTCTGTATCTCTTTCTCTTTCTGTCTCTCTTTCTCTTTCTGTCTCTTTCTGTCTCACTTTCTCTTTCTGTCTCTCTCTCTATCTCTTTCTGTCTCTCTTTCTGTCTCTCTCTCTCTCTCTCTTTTTCTTTCTGTCTCTCTCTCTCTCTCTCTCTGTCTCACACACACACACACACACACACACACACACACACACACACACGGGGGATGGAGATGTCACTCTTGTCTGTCTTCAAAACTTGAGAGCCCTGTAAGATGTATTAGCATGAAGAATATGAAGTTCAAGAATTATATTTCTTTCATGCAGTACAGTATCTAGATGCCTGGATTATAGAATGTTCCTTATAAACTACATAACTCAAAGCAATACAATTCTAGTTCTCGAGAGCATAAAGACTAGATCATTTCCATAATCTGCATAAAAACACCTCATTAGCATATCAATCTACGTTTATGCTAATTGCCACTATTTAGCCTAGTTATTTAGATTTTTGTGTAAAAGAAAGACACAGCACAGGTAGGATGGTTTGGAGACAAAAAGAGAGAGAGATTAAGATGGTTTGGTACGGAGGACGGATATGGGGCATATTGGCAGAAACATGCTGTTGGAGCTGCAGGGCAAGAGGAGAAGAGGAAGGTCAAGGAGGATGTTTATGGATGTGGTGAGGGAAGAGATGCAGATGCACGATGGGACAGAGGAAGATACAGAGAAGACGCACACTGGAATTGTGACTTGTGCAGTGAGCTTGTGAAGAAATTTATCGCTCCATGTGTCTTTTTGTCACGTTGCCAGTTTCTAACATTTCTAATGATAACATGTCTATCATTCTAACTGATAGACTCCAAAGAGTTCTCAAACACCTTCAAAGCTTTTTTAGTGGAGATCTGCACATCAACACTTCTTTCTCAGGAGGTCTACCATCCTCAGAGCTTATTTATAGAGGCGCTTTATATAGAGATGTCTGCCTTGCCAGAACACGTCCAATCAGCTAAATTAACAGGTTAACTTCAATCTGGTTGATTATAGATGGAAATGGAATCATCCCAAAATCTTTTTTTAATGTATAATTGTTAATGCCGGAATTGTTATTAAGGGAAAGTGAAAAGCCATGAATACTTTTGGTATGTGTTGAATCTTGACAGGAGACACACTGATTTATTTAGCGTACAGTACACATGTTGGGCTTGATCTGAATCGGTGTGTGAGGAATTGAAATCAGTATCGACTCCCACACAGAGGCGTGTTTACAGGATGCTTCTCTGATTCAAACTGATCCAGAAATAACAAACATGCAGAGACGAGACACGCAGCTCTGAATATCATCCCACCCAAGTAAGATCTCAGATCGCTGCAAACTATTTCGAAATAAATCAGGTGTGTTTATGATATTATTTTGTTTAACGAAAGTGCATCATTCCACATCCACACAGACCTGTATAAAACCCATTAGTATGCTACATGTTTCTGCTCAAAAAATCCAGAAATAAACACATTAAGTAAACCTTTTGTTTTTGTCTCCAAGCGCATACAGCCAGAGGCTTGGAAACCTCCAATTACAAGACAATTTGTCCAGCTTGCCAGTCTGGCTCTCTTATTACACCAAGCATGCAGCCATCCCACAGCTATAAACATCAGTATCAAGAGATCCTGATTTGTTATGGATGCTGGTTTAGGGGAAAACAAACCTACTTTTTTTTAGTATTGTCGTTACGACACTGCATTGGGTTAACTGATCCTCAGCAGACAGTGTCTGCATGTTTCAGAGTTACACGGACAACATGCTTTGTTTCCTGTGTCTTACATCTGTGTTTTGAGATCTGTCACATAACACACATTCATAGATGTAAGAGATAAATAGTCATTTCATTTTGAACTTGAATTGAATTGAATTGATACTAGTCCAGGAGACACAGACACACTCATACACACACACGACGCACGACACACACAACTCGTACCCCCAACCTGGAGATATGAGGCAAAAGTGCTAACCATCTGATTCTTTTCATGCCTAAGTGGCAGTTTTGCCTCATCTATCTGTAAGGGCATTTTCACACACACACACACACAATTCTCCACGATGGATTTATTCTGGCATTTTTAAAGAAGGCGCGTCATCACCGCAGGTGATGATACGTGAAATTTCAGCCAACCTGTGGATTGATTGCATAGTTCTATACGTCGTTTAAGCTGGCCGTGCATTTTCTTTTCCCAAATGTGAGGCGCTGTTCTCATTAATGATCTGGTCTCAACATTCATGATGTACTACTTAGTATGTGGCATTTAAACCATCAAGAATACAGATTTTAGACACAGTGTATCATGCACCACATGAAGCAATGTGTCCAGTGTTTTTTACACCTCACCCTACTGGAAACAGCTTGACTAACAAAGTGAAGTGGCTTTGTTGAGAGTTCTTCATGTGCATCTGCTCTTCTAACACCATAATTACCTTATCTATGAACTTCATGTAACCTGCTAAACCTTAAACAACAGGCAATAATTAGTCTGTAGTTCTCAAAAGAATGAAGATGATTTGTTTAGTCTTATTGCCATTAGGCAAGGACCCAAATATTCCTGTAGTTATTAAAGCAATAAATAAGCTTCATAATCAACTCCTCAAATTTGTTGGGGGAGTCGGAACTTCACCTTGGCTGGACTGGGAATGACCTCATGTCCAAGAACTCTGATTGGCTTTAAATATAAAACTGCATAAAGGGTTATTGCTTAGATCTAATTGTGTATAATGCAGGATTACTCAACAATGTTCTGGAGTATTAAAACCTAGGTCTACACACATAGACTTATTGTTAACAATATATCCACATGACACACTTCTGGGACTTCTGAGACCATAACGTCATGTGCTTATCGCTCGATAAGGATCATCTTTGGGAAACAGCATCCTGAGGTCATATTTTGCCCATCACTCCCCTGTCCTGGAGGCACCCCGCCTATTAAAGACACATAAAGACACACACACACAAAGTAACAGACAGACACAGACAGAGACAAAGACAGAGAGTCATGCACAGACAGAGAGAGACACACGCGCACAGACAGAGAGACGCATGCGCACAGACAGAGACACAGGCAGAGAGAGACACACACACACAGGCAGAGAGACGCGCACACACACAGGCAGAGAGACGCACACACACAGGCAGAGAGACGCGCACACACACAGGCAGAGAGACGCGCACACACACAGGCAGAGAGACGCACACACACACAGGCAGAGAGACGCACACACACAGGCAGAGAGACGCACACACACAGGCAGAGAGACGCGCACACACAGGCAGAGAGAGAAGCACACGCACAGACAGAGAGACGCACGCACAGACAGAGAGATGCACATGCACAGGCAGAGACACAGACAGAGAGAGACGCACACGCACAGACAGAGACACAGACGGAGACACAGACAGAGAGAGACGCACACGCACAGGCAGAGACACAGACGGAGACACAGACAGAGAGAGACGCACACGCACAGGCAGAGAGAGAGAGACGCGCACGCACAGACAGAGAGAGACGCGCACGCACAGACAGAGTGAGACGCACGCACAGACAGAGAGAGACGCGCACGCACAGACAGAGAGAGACGCGCACACACAGACAGAGAGAGACGCACGCACAGACAGAGAGAGACGCGCACGCACAGACAGAGAGAGACGCGCACGCACAGACAGAGAGAGACGCACACGCACAGACAGAGAGAGACGCGCACGCACAGACAGAGAGAGACGCACGCACAGACAGAGAGAGACGCGCACGCACAGACAGAGACGCACACGCACAGACAGAGAGAGACGCACGCACAGACAGAGAGAGACGCGCACGCACAGAGAGAGAGACGCACACGCACAGACAGAGAGAGACGCGCACGCACAGACAGAGAGAGACGCGCACGCACAGACAGAGACGCACACGCACAGACAGAGAGAGACGCACGCACAGACAGAGAGAGACGCACGCACAGACAGAGAGAGACGCACACGCACAGACAGAGAGAGACGCGCACGCACAGACAGAGAGAGACGCACATGCACAGACAGAGAGAGACGCGCACGCACAGACAGAGAGAGACGCGCACGCACAGACAGAGAGAGACGCGCACGCACAGACAGAGAGAGACGCGCACGCAGACAGAGAGACGCACGCACAGACAGAGAGACGCACGCACAGACAGAGAGAGACGCACACGCACAGACAGAGAGAGACGCGCACACGCACAGACAGAGAGAGACGCACGCACAGACAGAGAGACGCGCACGCACAGACAGAGAGAGACGCACGCACAGACAGAGAGAGACGCGCACGCACAGACAGAGAGAGACGCACGCACAGACAGAGAGAGACGCACGCACAGACAGAGAGAGACGCGCAGGCACAGACAGAGAGAGACGCACGCACACACAGACACACACAGACACACACAGAGACGCACGCACACACAGACACACACACACACACACACACAGACATACACAGACATACACAGACACAGACACACACAGACACAGACAGACACACACAGACACACACACACACAGACACAGACACACACACACACAGACACACACACAGACACAGACACACACACACACAGACACACCAGACTGGTGGGTCTCAGAGCATGATGATAACTCCCATCACTCACTTTAAAGGGTCTGTGGTTCAAAAGCCGTGTTCAGCATTCGAGGACAGAGACAACATTCCTTGAAGGCCACAAATCTCACAGCTAGCCAAACTTACTATGAAAACAGATCTTGCCACAAAGCTGCCATGCTCCGTAATAACACACACTTGTAGGTTATGTAGACATGTTGGAGTCGACTTCTCCAAAGTTTAAACATCCTGCTGAACCCCTGGGCTTTTTTTAATCAGACTGAAACAGAACAGGATCAAAGCTAAGGTTTAAAGAACTGCTAATTACGTCTACTTTGTAAGTGTTTACTTAAAAATAAAATAAAAAAAACTATGAACAGAATAGAAACTGTGGCTCTGTGACCTTGTCAGCTGTTTGTCTTTCTCTTTTCTCACAGCCATCAAACAAGACTGGGCAACATGGTGAACTAGAGCGAGCTGTTGTAGCGTGGTGCTGTGCTGCAGACTGACCAAAAGGAGAAGGCACGTTAGTCCATTGAGTAGATTATTCATCAACGATGGCATGTGCTGAAATGTTCGATTCGTCTTACACCAGAGCAATTTGGTCTGAGAATGATCACTCAGATACGAGCATGACACATCGCTGCAGTGAAAAAGAATAAACAGCACGACAAGCTTATCCTTGTCTTAAATAAAATCCTTGTTGTCACAACTCGATGGGATTATGATGAACAAGCAGGGTTAGGGCTTATATCTGGCAACCCGGAAATAAAACCTTAGACAGAGAGTTGCAGATGTGCTGAATATTTACAATTACTCAATTACTTATTTACTATTGTAACTCACAGCAACAAGAAGTTGACTGAAAGTAAAAATTCAGAGCCTGTGTTAAAGAAAATTCTTAACAGAGCAGAAATGCTATAATTTGGTGTGTCGGAGATGTTTACATTACATTACATTTATTACATTTGTAACATACAGATGTTTGTGCATCTCTAATATGATCGGTCACGAACATAATCCCCTACACGATATAGTCTTTAATATCTTAACATAGAGACAAACTGAAGGCTTATAATATTATACCGTATTTTAAAAGTGCTCCTACTGTATAATTTTTTTAGACAACCAATCAGAGTCTTCAAAAGAATATGTGTTATACCTAGTAAAGATAAAAGTGTTTTGATTTTCCTTCCTCAGAGTTGCTCTTAAGAAAAGATTCCTAGTTAGACATTTCAGATAAATTAGGAGCTCTCGGAGATCGTTATTAGAATCTTGATGAACATGGGCCCAGATCTGGCACGAAAAAAATCTGGCACGGTCTAAGTAAACATATCTGTTGTAAACACTATGAAAATAACAATGTATTGTGATATATTTGTTATTGTAATGCTGTTTTTATTACCCAGAACACACACACACACACACACTAGCATGTGTGTGTTTAGTATGGCAATAAAAGCTTGTGACACGAGGCCGAGGCCGCCTATATGGGCTGGACACGAGACACGTTAATGCGGTCAGAATAATAAGAGCAGGTTCCCTCCCTCGACCACAGAACCACATGGACAACTACTGATTCATACCGGAGTCACTTCATTATGTGGAGTGAGGAAAGAGAAGGAGAGGAAAAATGGCAAGGACAAAGTAATTGCTAGATTTAAGAGAAAGTGGGGAGGAAAAAGAAAGATGTTAAGCACCAAGATTTCTTTTTTTAATCCAGAATTGTAAATGTCAATGTTCATTCTATGCGTTTAGCAACACAAACGGTGTTGCATTTAGCTTTGAGATTACACAAGGAAGAAGGAAGAGAGCAGATGCAGAGCAGCAGTCACTAGCCTGGTTTCCTGCCTTAGTCATTTGATCAGTATTTAGTTCCTTCCTGTCTGATACAACTCAGAGTCTGTCGTGTTTTTTGTTGTTGTTTTTTTTTAGGAATAAACGTCACTCTTAACTAGAGCGGTTGATCACACACCTGAATTACATTTATTTTCTAATCAAGCAATGATGCAGCTTTTTTTTTTACAGGCACATCTGTGACCAATCATGCTCTTAAAGGGAAAGATGTCATGTGACCAAGACACAGGAACATGACTTCGGTTTGTGGGAACCGTGTCTCAGCTGCTATTTTTACTCCCGCACATAAACATCAGCTGGGTTGCTACTAAAGTCTCAGTCATTTTCACATTTCCACTGTTTTTATTTTACAGGAATTCCTGTAAGATCATTACAAGCATACAATCTCTCTGTGTTTCATGCCTTGCAGTGGCTCAGGATAAAACTCAGGTTAATGTCTCTGCTGTTCAAAAGCATTGTTTTATTAGGCCTGTTGTAAGATTGTTGTTACAAACGGCAGTGCAGTTTATTGGGGAATGAAACACTCACTAGGCCGTTACCGCGTCCGCTCGGTCTCCTGTTCTACATCTCCAGCCGCATTCATAATTTACACTTTATGCATTTTGCCTGTTCTTTGTACGTAAGGCGTGCGTCGGTCCTGTCTTTCTGATGTAAAAGCAAGTCGCAAAATAGCTACTTTAGGAGCTGATGAATTGATAAAAGCCTATGGGTGGGGCCAACAGAGAAAGTATTCATTTTACTCCAAAGACGACATGCATAAAAGGAGAGACGGAGCGAGAGAGAGAGAAAGAGGGAGGGAGGGAGGAGAGGAATAGTATCTCAGCATTGTAAAACACATTTTTATGCTGATACCAGCACCACTCTGTGTATTCAAATTCGGTATACTTTCAGTGAAGTGGATACGCCAGTAATTTCATTTGAGTGCACAGCTACACAACATATCACACCTACACAGCTTTGTACTTAATAATCTGTTACTAATCTGTAGAAAGCTTTGTTAAACACAACCAAAAAAAAAAAGCAGTGCTTTTCAAACAATGAAAACAAACATATAAATACATGTATAATATTATAAGAAAGCAGCACCAGCTCTTATACAAAGCCCAGATTTCATTTCAGATGTGAACTACACATCCAGTTCAGAAGCTAACTGCAGATGATTCCTTCCAGTCAGCAGATTTCCACTCTCCAGCTGAACATAACAGACTGACAGATCTATGATACTCGTGCATTTTTGACAGCAGGCAAATGTTGCTGACTAACTGTAACTTGTACGTGGAGAGTTGTGTAGTGCTTCCAGCAGCCTCTTTCATCAGTTGCCTGTTTTTACCAAATACTGTGGGCTGCTTTAGGATTTCTCTAAATATCTGCATGGACAGGATTTTCCAGTAAAAATGAAATTGCTATTGTAAGTCATTCAGTCAGAACTTTCAGTTCAAGTGACAATTTATAATAACTAAAACTATAAGAGCTTGATAAGACAAATCTAGTAAATTTGGTTATAAGCGGCAGATTGTGTCAAGTGCTAACATAAACCGTGTGAGGTACTAAATGGTCAGACTGTTGTGTGACCGTCACATCCATATGTGGATCTTCTTTAAACTGGAATTGGAAGCAGACAATTGTGTGTATATATATATATATATATATATATATATATATATATATATATATATATATATATATATATATATATATATATATATATATATATATATGTATGTAAATATATATATATGTGTGTGTGTGTGTGTGTTATATACAATACAATATTGCGCAATTCATTTGAACACGTCTCGATAATGACATGGATATTTTTGACAACAGATGTGTCCACAGATGCCAAGGACCACAGATAAATGTGGCTCAGGACTGACACCATGAAAGAGAAAATGATCTGTTACATTGAAGGAGAGAGATTTGTGTTCATACTGATATAAACGTGATGTCATTGTCTCTGTGCGAACACGTGGGACAAAAAAAACTGTCTGAGAGTACTCAGGTATGTTCTACAAAGTACAGTATGCAATAACATGCACTGTGTGCACGTTAAGGCCATTATACTGCATGATACATGAGCTTCAAGCAAAGCTGCCTAAATCCAGTCAAATAAAACAGATGACGCTGCTCAATCTTTTTCTGTGACCTCTCTGAATGCAGGACATGAGTTAAGAAAAGGCATGAATATAGACCGCAGGCATCCAGCTCCACCAAACAGAGAAATTGGGTTACTCACAAAATATGCAAGTATGCAAGTTCATATATTTTTGTTGGACGTAGAGTTGTACTTTACCATGAAGCACTTTGATCTTAAAACAAAGACATTTGTTGTGCATATGTTCAGAAACTCTCTGTGATTAAAGCCTTGGTTTCCCCATGCAGTCTGGAGCTCTAATTGTTCCACGGACACACACGATATTACTGACGTCCACGATACAAGCTGGCTTCTATTAGAGTACTTAAGTCCGATTGTTTGTAAAGCACTGAGAGCCATCACTACAAACTCACCCACTGGTAAGCATCTAGAAGGAAAATGTGATCATTTCTCTTTAGGCTCTGGTTTCAGCTGTGTACATGGAGAGTTGTGCATACATGTGTATCCGTGTGTGTATCCATGTGTGTGTGGTGATGTTGACATGGTTCTGATTGACCGGAAATGTTAAACAAGCGTCTGCATTGAAGAAAAGCCTCCGTTCCCCTGTCTCTCACCACATGTGAAACCACACAGTATCTTTTCACCTGCAAAAACAAACCTCAACATCCTCTAAAAGTACTGTGAGCATATTTCTCCACAGTGCAGTGCACACACTCAAAACACATTTTGTTTGACAAACCTTTTAACTGCCAATGAGCATGCCACCACCAAGAGATAATGGCTCGCCTCTTCATATTCATCATCTTAAACTTACGCTTTCGTTACACCTACATTCTCACAGAGGAAAAGCAATTCTGGCATTTTCAGTTAACAAGTATCTACTTTCAGTATCTAGTCAACAAGCTAATTTAGCCAAACACCACCTTAATCTATACCGTTTATACAATGTACATATCTACATTAAAATACGAGGCTACTGCACTTACAGTATTTGGGAAGATAAGCCATCAATCTACTCAATATTAAAAAGATTGTAGAAAATCAATAGTTTGCAAAATTATGAAGTTATGAAGTGATTATTATTGACCCCCATTGCTAAATTAAATTAGTTCTGGTGCACCCATTTACCACCAGAAGTCACATAAATAGCTGAAAGTAGTCCACCTGTGTGCAATTAAAGTGTCAAGAGAACGCAATATAAATACACCTGTTCCTAGAAGATTCCAGACTACGAGGAGTTTGCCAAAGGCCATGTTGGAGACCCAGGGATCATATGGAGAAGAAAGGTTTTTCTGGACTAGTGAAGTCAAAATTAAACTTTTTACTTGTCAGAAACCCAAGACTGCTCAAAACCCTGAGAACAGTGAAGCATGGTGAAAGTTGCATTAAACTGTGTGGATACTTTTCACAGTTGAGGGCAAAATAGATGGAGCCAAACACAAGGCAAACAAATATAAGGAAAACCTGCGACATGAGACTGGGATCATCGAGGTTCACCTTCCAATGACAATCGAATGCTAGGACAGTTATGCTAAGAAGATGGAGACATATCCTAGAACAACTTGTACTGTAGAAGTAATTTAATTCAACGGTATTATCAAGAGATATCATATACTGACACAAGGTATTCTCCTAATACATCCTTTTTTTTTTTTTAGGTCAATGGCCATGTTCTGCCCCAAAAGTGAGGTATACTCCATTCATGGGCTAAAAATGAATAAGGAAAAAGTAAAGGATGAGGAAAAAGTTGGGTAACAATTATGTGAGGTTGACAAATAAATCAGATCTGCAGCAGCAGTGTTACATCCATTCTACCGTTCTATGATGTTGACTCTATATCACCATATCCTCACATATTGTTGGGAAAGACTCAAAAAATCAGAATACAGTTGTCCTGGTTCTGCAAGGTTCTTCTCTGTGATAATCTGTTGTGCTTGACAATCCATGTGAACCTCTGAACAGCTCTTCCAAAAAGAAAGAAGCTAGTTGAGGAGGTTTGGGTACTTTACAAGTACCACCCTTGTCAATTCCCAGTAAAGCTGTATTGAGAATGTCCTACAGGACAGAGACCCTGGGCCAAGTCCAGATTTTATCTCACAGTTAGCTTGAGAAGGTCTAGAGATTCCCCTAGAGTAATCTGTGGCTAAGGATAGACATGTCTGGATACATCTTCTCAGATTTGAAGCACCAACCAAGAAAAACAAAAGAAATTACTGAATAATAATAAGAGACATTAAAAACTAGGAATTTAAAGTTTCTGACCACGGTGTTTGTAGTTTAAATCCCAGCACCACCAAGGTGCCACTGTCGGGTCTTTGAGCAAGGCCCTTTATCCTGTCTGCTCCATGAGATCTGCATCATAGCTGACCCTGACATTTCATGCAAGAAATGACAAAAGAAAAGACGGTACTGACGGCTTTCTTCGCATATCTCACCTTGTTAGAAAGCTGGGGTTAGAGCACAGTGTCAGCCACGATACAGCTCTCCTGGGGCAGAAAAGGTTGACCAGTAGCAGCTTGGTTTTGCTGGTGACTTGAACCCATGACAAACAATCACACGGCACAAGGATTAGTAAAGT
>NC_083461.1:11775570-11795570 GCF_030014155.1 Tachysurus vachellii | reverse complement strand
AGCTTAACCGTTCTCTCTATATGGTCCAGCCAATCCCCTATCTCTCTTTTCTTTCTGCACATACAGTATATGCACACACATACACACACATTTGAATTCAATTGCAGTGTTCAGTGCTATTTTATTTATTTTGTCTATTCAGTACATTTAGGCTTAAGTCACACACTGAAATTTGTTCTCGCTCTACTTTGTCATGATTATCTGACCAAAATAAGAGCTTAGATGAACTTAAAGGGGCAGTTTGCAATATTAAGAGCCCTGTTTAAAGAACTGAAATTAAAAATAACGACAAGCCTTGCATTAAACTACATAATTATGACTTGTGAGTTGCTTTTTAAAGAAAAAAAAGCTAATTTCCAGGCCAGAAAGGTCGGAAATAAGCTTTATTATTGTCATTGTTGTTTATATTTCTATCTTTGAACTTATACGCATAGAAACAATTTTAGTCAATTATAGCATTACAAGCCATACACCAAACCTAAAAATATAAAAAAAAATATATCCAAGTCTATGTACACATTTTTATTCAGACTAATTTACTTTATTGTGTATGTCATTTTCAAGTCAGGGTTTGGACACATCATTTTTGTAACAAGTAAACATATCTACCACTGTAGAGTAATACAAGTCATTCTTAGATATTGGCCATTACATTGAATGCCGGGCCACCACAAGCCACCAGAACAGCTTCAGCTGTCCTTGTTATAAATTCTACGCATCACTGAAACTGTACTATTGAAATAAACATCATGCATCTAAAAGATATTCCTCAGAAGGTGTTTTGATGAAGGTGGTAAAGAGCACCGTCAAACTTGTCAGTCCAAAATCTTTCATCTCCCATCAGCATGGAAATGTTACGTCATAGGTTAAAGGTGATGACTCTTCCATGTTAATGACAAGTGGACCTAAACCAGTGTTTGTCCTTTGTCACCCATCTGTCTGTGGTGTCCCTTTACACATGCTTTATACCTTTTCCCACAACTGATGAAGACATTTATTTGAGATGCTCAAGTTACAGATGTTGAAGCACCGTGCAGCAGTTGGACTGATGTGTGTCTACTCTGGGAGCAGCTGGACCCTGTTGGGCGTTGGAACCATGGCTCAGTTCAAGGACAATCTGCAGAACGGGAAGTGAGCTCATAACAAATTTGCTTTTGGAAGGGGCAGCAGCGTGCAACTGACATCATGAACTCGCCTTCAAAACATTCCATTGTTGGGCCTGTGAGGGCTGCAAGGCGCTGGAATAGTTTCAGCATTATGACATTCATAACTGGACTTTCTTCTGCTGGACGTTCACACCAAAACCCAGGCACATACTGTATGCAGTGCTCTGAAACAATTCTGTTTTTTTGTAGGATTTTCTAACAATGCTAACTTATTGGCCCTCATAGGTAATATATGGTGCATATGGTGCAACTGTGATTATTTGTGATAAACAATTCCTTTTGTATTAACGCCAAAGGTTCTGCTGCTAAAAGTTCATTCTGTTCTTAGATTTGGTCACATCTACTCTACTTGCAGACAAAGCTAAATCAGAACACACAAAACTGTTCTGTTCTTGATTTTACTCTTAACATGTTTTTTCCCCAAGTAGACATGTAACATTGAGATATTTCTATCACTTTTTCTTTATATAAACCTTTCTAAACAAATTAAACTCTCATGAGATTTTTTTTTAATAAAATTATTTTTTGGCTTAAATGTTATTTTCCTCTAAGGGAAATATACACTTGTTCTTGTATCTACACTCATTCCATCTTTCTGTCAATGTAACAGGAGTGAGAAGGTTCCACAGCAGAATAGATGTCATTTAGGTGCTAGATGATCCTCAGCACGGGGGGCACAGTGGCTTAGTGGTTAGCACGTTCACCTCACACCTCCAGGGTCGGGGTTCGATTCCCACCTCCACCTTGTGTGTGTGGAGTTTGCATGTTCTCCCCGTGCCTCGGGGGTTTCCTCCGTGTACTCCGGTTTCCTCCCCCGGTCCAAAGACATGCATGGTAGGTTGATTGGCGTCTCTGGAAAAATTGTCCCTAGTGTGTGAGTGTGTGAATGAGTGTGTGTGTGTGCCCTGCGATGGGTTGGCACTCCGTCCAGGGTGTATCCTGCCTTGATGCCCGATGACGCCTGAGATAGGCACAGGCTCCCCGTGACCCAAGATAGTTCGGATAAGCGGTAGAGGATGAATGAATGAATGAATGATCCTCAGCACTTCAGTGACATGAACTTTGTGTGTTTAAAGTTTTTTCAATTTGGTTAATCTTGTAAATGTGAAGCAAATTGTTTCATCTTTAGTAGTATCAGATTCTGACCACAGCACCACTCTTAGTATAACATCCGGATCTGTTCTTCAGAAAAAAAAATCTTTAAGAGGAAATCCTATTCTTTTCTAAAAGTAATTAAGAAAAAAAATAGCATTAAAAGCAGGTTCTAATACAAGAGGTCTCTGGTAAATTAACTGACATCTGAACTTTTTTCTTCATCATGCACTGTGATTTTCTTTGTTACCTCGTTTTCGTTGTTCAGACAGACCAGCATCCTTAGCAAAGTCGACGCCTTTTAGTTTAGGAATTTCTTAGTAAAGATTCCTTTTGAATAGGTTTTAAGGAGAAGCTCTTATTAAGCCGTAGATATTCTGTTTAGTGGCACTTGAGCCAGAGAACTCTTAAGGGTAAGATAAAATTCTTTGTGAACACCGCAGCTGTTTCCTTGGTGTTCAGTTTGGACCGATGGACATTGTTAAGGGAAGTTAACACATTGTATGTGGGCAGTGTGCTATGGTAGGTTTACCTGATAAAACACAATTCAAAGTGTATGATATACTGTAAATATCTCTTTGGCACACCTCCTGTCACTCCTCCTTCTAAATTGTGTTGAATGTCTCGTGACATTCAACACAATTTACAGCACACAGATGTGCTACTTTACCCTCACACAATACTCATTATACAGTGCAATAGACAGGGGGAGTGGCTTTTTCAATCATAACTGAAATCACAGTTTAGAATCCCATATTAGGTAAAAGTCCAACTATTTATCCTCCTTATGCATAGTACCTACAGTATAATACACTTTGTAGTTTGCAGAGAATAGGAAGTAGGGTGCATTACGGACACATGACACTTTATGATGTGACCAGTTCCTTAACATCGTGTTCTAGTGAAGTTTTTAATCTCACTTTTGTTTTATTGTTCTGCTTCATATTGTACATAAAAAAATCCTGTACCTGTATGCTTCCTGAATTCGTTATGGCCTTATGGGCTTCCAAAAAGCACCTTTAAATGAATTTTTCTCTTTTGCTCTGTAATTCTGTAATGGTTTTCCTTAGGCCCCATGCTGGGGAGATTCCCCTGGGCCACTTTAGCCACTCTGCTCTTTTACTCCCTTTTTTCCTCCTCTAATCCATCATGGCAAATTTCCTCTGCTCTCTCTTTCGCTCATCAGCTCTAATGTTTAACTCTGTTTCTCTCCCACTTGTCTCTTTCTTTATTTCCCTCCCACATTTATTCTTTGACACTATTTCTAATTCTTTCCATTGAACTCCTATGCTCTCGTATTTTGAACTGATGTATTTTCTTCTTCATGGAAGTCTATGTTCATGATTACAATTCTTTATTTGCGTTTGTCTTCCTGTGCTTCTTCCTTCTCTTAGCTGCATGTGATTATTCACTTCCCTCTCTTTCTCTGCCACTCTCTTTCACAGTCAGTGCTTTATGTGTGTCTAAGCTTCGCATTGGTTCTTTCTCCCTCTTCCTCATGGGCTCCCTTTCATTTGCAGCTTTCTTTTCTTTTTTATCCCTTTATACTTCCTTCCTTCCTTTCTTCCTCTCTCAGTTTGTTACTCTCCACCTCTCTTCTCTCTGTCTGTCTGTCTGTCTGTCTGTCTCTCTCTCTCTCTCTCTCTCTCTCTCTCTCTCTCTCTCTCTCTCTCTCTCTCTCTCTCTCTTTCTACCCTTCCCCCATGCAGCTGGTGCCCTGGGCTCTTGGTCCAGATGGTGTAGAGGGGAGGCAGGGGTTTGTTCTCCTCAACGCCCCACAGCAGGTCTTCTGTCCTGGGTAGCTTTACGCTGGCTTCCCTGCCTCGGCTGGAGACCCCCCTCCCACCACCACCCCAACTACTGCCAGCATTAATCTCCTAAACGATCCCGCCAGAAGCAGGATCAATACTCATTTACAGAGACACAGCCTGATCCCTTAATGTAGAGCACGGAGGATGGCTTTCTGCCTTCACCCCCCTCATCCTTTCCAAGCCCCTGTCTGCCTCCTCCCATGCATTAGAGACACAGAAGGTAAAAAGGGAAAAAACGGTCATGTATAATGACAGAAATAAAAAAAGGAAGGACAAGGAGAAAATGACAGACAAAAATAGAGGTCTGGTGTTCCTGCCTTTTTACTTAATCGGGTAAAAAATATGACTTTGGTTGATGAAGTCACCAAGTTGCTTTAACCTGCTGCTTTCTGCGGGTGCACTGGAGTCAGCACAGAGGCTCTTGAAAAGCGGTCACCTTCTATTTTGCTCTAGATTGGTGGTCCCATCAACACCACTTCAAAATAGTGGCTTCTAACATCCTTGCTATTACTTTAATAACCAGATTTCTGGATGCTGCTTTATATTTGCGGTAGCATTATTTTTACTCTTTGTTTTCCAAGAAAATATGACTTCATGCTAAGACAGCTTGATCCAAGGAAAACGGGAAAAGACTGGACTTTCCATTGAATTACAACTCTGTTTTTTTTCCATTCTGCACTGCTTTAGCATGAAAGCAAAAATGTGAGTGTGTGTGGCTCTCAAAACACCTCGTCATTGAGCTCTGCTGAAGCCAGATTCTTAGTAAAACACGTTTCTCTTGCAGCCAGTGAGTCTGTTATTCAGAATGTTTCAGAATCTGTTAGTGCTCTGGTTTTAGGCCCAATCAGGTTCACTCAATGATGTATACCGTTTATATATGTATACCATGTGTTTTAGACATAATCTTTTGCAAAGTAGATTTTGAAGTTTGCTTACAAAGTTTCTGAGCCATCGGAAAGGGAAGGACAGGGTCTGAAAGAGAGTGAGAAAGAGAGAGAGAGATGGACCTGATTTGGCTTAGAGTCCTAGTGGTACCACAAAAATCTAAAAACACAGGTTAAAATACAGGATTTGAGATTTTTGTGGTATCACTATGGCTCCAAGCTCAGTCAGGTTCATCCAATAAAAATCTCTCTCTCTCTCTCTCTCTCTCTCTCTCTCTCTCAGTCTACCTTTTCTTTTCCAGATAATTACAGTTGGAGCTGATGCAAACTGGTGACGTGGCAGTCATAAGGCACTACAGCGTTATCAACATAGCATCAAGTTTCCCAGAATGATCTGAATGGATCTCACTGCCATTCCAGTTTGGAATGAAATTATTCTACAGGACTCATTCTCCTTTTTTCCATTACAATTCCCCCAAATATTTTAGATATAGGGAAGTATTTGTAGAGATGCATTATAACCTAAATGTTATAAATTAACGTTCTTACAGTATAACATTTGAGTCAAGTGATACAAAGCGACATAACTCTGTCGTTACAATGCCATGGAATTTCCATAGCTAGACATACACAAAAAAATAACTCTGTTCTTGCTGTAAAGGACTTTCCCTTCATTCTAATACACTATATATAACTAGATATAAATAGTCAAGTGTCACATGGTTTTAAAATGATGTGTTATGACATCTTATATCCCAGCTCTGTTAAATGCTTTAATCTGGTCAGAAGGTGTTCATTCATTTGCTATAAACGGCAGCTCTGACAGTAGAGCTGATGACGTGTATATTAATGCATTAATTTTAGTACATTTCTAGTTTATTCACAGGGACTTGTATGGCAAACTAAAAATAAATGGATCCAAAAACATCATCTTTTTTTTAAATATCGAAAAATCTGTTGCTCACCACATAGTGATAGTATGTCACGTAACGTCTAAATAAAGAAAGAATCATGTCAACTGATGCTCTTTGGGGGAAAATATTGGCATGTCGATATAGGTGTAATGTCAATGAATATTATACACAATAAATAATTCTTGGTTTACTTTTTTATTTTCAGAAAGAAAATGTAAGAAAAACATGTCAAGCCTTGTTTTCTGCTTGACTTTGACTGCTGTTCTGCACATGATTTATTAAGAAACTAAAAAGGTTTCCAAGAATGAAAAAACATGTATGAAATCTAGAGCAATTATCACCATTAAAATAAAACTGTTCACACTGTTGCCAAGTACCACTAAGATTCTGTGGATGGTAATGCTCCTGTAATGTGTTGTTCTTTCAGACCTCACCCTAGGAGTGGAGCACTTTGTCCTGCTGAATAATTCACTGGGTGCAGCCACAGTCAGGGGAAAGTACTGAAATGACGAAGGGACTAGCACCTTCGTCAGTCCAGTCTGGCCTTCACGTTAAGTAAAGCAGCACATGTAGCTAAGAGCTACAGGATGCAACAGAAAAGCAACAGCAGACTTGAGATTGAGGCGGTTCTTTAAATGGAATTATTGCATCATTTGACCTACATATTTGAAACATAAACATGATTCCAGGATATTTATCAGATTTGTCACACTCTTAAGTTAATTCGGTGCCCCAAATTTAGTGTGTGTGTGTGTGTGTGTGTGTAATTAAATGATTTTTTAACCACCAGATAAAGAGATTTTGATATGGTGTAAGATAAATATGTTTGCTCTTATTGGTTTTGCTGTATACTGCATTAAATTATATAGATAGTCAATAGAAAAAGCAGTGTTCACTCACTCCTGTACCACACCCAGCTGAAGTCCATCAGAAACCTGATAGTCATCAGCAGGTACAAGAATAGCCCAGCACTGCCCGCCATAACACCAGCACTGCTACACACACGTTTGTGATCTGGAACAGAAAAAAAGCTCTACACCACTCTGTATTGCATGGGAGCTTTTGTTTCACATGACTTTTGTGTTTCCATTAGTATGAATTCAGTTTTTCACATGTTGCCTTGTTGTTTATCATATTTCTGAATATGACATCATATGATCAGAGACTTGTAAATCTAATCTTATAAACTCTGCCTGTTAGGGCATCCAGGATATGCTACTGAACACTCCTAACCATTTCTTTTATTTCTATCTATCTGTCTTAGTATCTCTCTTTCTATCACTCTGTATTCTTTTTCCCAATTTCTCTTGCTTTATCTTATGTCTGCAGCTCCCTCTCTCTCTTTCTCTCTGGTTGTGTGCAACAGCATAAACAGTCCCAGAGGAACAGCGATCTCTTTCATTGGGTGGAGGATTGAATCATCACAGAAAGGGTCCCATGATCCTTGCTGTGCCTTGGGATACACATCACATTCCTTCTTCCTACAGACACACACTCACACACAATTTGACCAACATTATGCTGCCATTGCCTGGAACATGTAAACTCCAATGTTTGTAACAATAAATATAAATCAAAGTGTCCGATAAAATGTTAAAACTAGAAATTTTCCTGTCAGTTTTTTAATTAAGTGATTTCAGGTAAAATGCAACGTCAGGTGAAGTTTCATTTAAGCTCTAATATGCTTTGCCATCAATGCAAGCCATCAATCAGAACTTGACCTTCATCTACTGCTCTTTTTACGTAATAAAATTATCCTACTCTGATCTATCATACAAATAAGGAAAACTTGCATTCCAGTAGCAGGCATTCTATCCTTACCAATATGTTAAATCATCAGATTTGTACCTTTTATTTATTTTTTTACTACATACTAGAATGCCTTTATGAAATCAATTGAAATTCAGCCACACATTTGTTTAAAGTTATACATATCTATCATGAGGTCAGGTATTAAAAAAAGAGTGTATCTAAGATCGATTGGTTGGAATCACTGATATATCACAAGAAAGTCATAGATTATGTTAGATGAAACATCCAAGAAAATGTAACCATTTTCTACACACCCACACGATCAAAACAAAAAACAAGGCTACGGTGCTTTCTGCATTGACGCCACTAGTTTCCATCCGCCGTAGGTTGAACATATTAAGCTAGGTTGGCCTAATAATAGATGTCCATGCATGTCTCTGGTCACTTGGGGCTCACTGGGTTATTCAGAGAGATCTTCTGTTTGAAGAATAGTTTAGGATGATGTGAGCTATGCTGAGGCGCAGCCACATGGACGGTACAGGGTGGCAGTTGGCACACTTGAAATAAGCCTTTCCACCTCAGCTCATCTCTGAGATATCTATTACACCTCCGTAAAGCATGCAGAGCTATCTTATTCTATCTAGCCTCTGCCGAGTTAAACTGTTGTTGTGCCATATGCATCTCCATTAAGCATCAGAAACTGTATAGCAATTATGAAACCAATACGGTGATTTAATTATGTAGTCTTTTCTTTCAAAACAAAAAAAACAAAAACAAATTAGATATAGGTGTGAATTAGTGGTTCTCAAACGTTTTGCAGTCTGGGATGACTTTAACTGTAAGAAAAATTCCATAGACCCACTCAGTACAAATGTATTTTACAAACATCATTGAATTAATTTATTCAAATTATTAAGAGCCCTAGAAGTTGTGCCTGAATGGTTCACCCACAGAACACCTTTTATTCAAATTCCCATTTGTCCAACCTAACGTTATTAAAAGATTTGGACTTAACCCATTCAGTTCAAACTATTTTTTTTATTTAATATTTAATTTTTTAAATTTAAATATAAGGGGTTTGCACCTCTGAAAATATAAAGACTGTATATATGACTGAAAATATAAAGTCCCATGACTATGCTGTTATTATGAGAACCATGGTCATAAAGGTGGTCTCAATGGAACAAACAATGGAAGTGTGTTCTTGCCCTCTGTTGGCATACCATGACTAGAAACCTGGACACACCACAACTTATTTTTCATTCATTCCACCTAAAATAATTGTTTTATCCTGGTCATGGTAAACAAAAAATATGGCAGGAACACTTGCATTGTAGTGGTTAACGGAGATGCCATTCAATCTCAGGGTATCATGCACACACACAGACACAGAGACACATACACACATACACAGACAGAGACACACAAACACAGACAGACACACACACAGACACACACAGGCAGAGACACACACACACAGACAGACACACACACACAGGCACACACACAGGCAGAGACACACACACAGACACAGAGACACACACACACACATACACAGACAGAGACACACACAGACACACACAGGCAGAGACACACACAGACACACACAGAGACACACAAACACAGACAGACACACACAGACACACACACAGGCAGAGACACACACAGACATACACAGGCAGAGACACACACACAGACACACACAGAGACACACAAACACAGACAGACACACACAGAGACACACAGGCAGAGACACACACACAGACACACACAGACACACAAACACAGACAGACACACACAGACACACACACAGGCAGAGAGACACACACAGACAGACAGAGACACACAGACAGACAGAGACACACACATACATACACACACAGACAGAGACACACACACAGACACCCAAACCCACACACAGGCAGAGACACACACAGAGAGACACACACACAGACACACACAGACAGAGACACCCCTCACACACACAGACACACACACACAGACACAGAGACACACACAGAGAGACACACACACAGACACACTGAGACACAAACACAGACACACACACAGACAGAGAGACACACACAGAGAGAGAGAAAAGTCTCTTGAAAAGTCTCTTGAGACCTGGGGAATACCATGTGGACTCATACAGAACATACACAGCACCTACATGCTGCCCACTCTGCCAACATTCTGCCAGTGATCTCTGCTAATTATTTTATTTAAATAAAGAAAGAAACTACACTTATATGCAAAGCATTGTGTGGCAAAAGGATCCCATGTGTATTATAGTATGATATAATATAGTAATATAGTAAACACATAAAATAAAGCAGCAAACTGAAGAGTGAAAGCAGTTCAGGTGGCTAAAGGAGCTTGTGTTTGTGTTTGAGGCTCTGTCCAAAATATATTACCGTATAGCACAGGTGGCAGGCTAGTGGCACTGCCTACTCTTTAGTACAGTATAGTCAGCCAAACAGAGAGAGGGAGAGACAGACAGAGAGAGTGAGAGAGTGAGAGGTGTATGCAGCCAGAAGGTAATGTCGTAAAGCCGAGTGTCGTAAACCAGGTGCAGGGAGGGGAGGTGGAGTGTTAGGGGAGGGAGGGAGGGGAGGTGGAGGGGAGGTGTGTGGGGGCCGAGAGGAGGTGACTCTCCGCCACGGCATTTACACACAGCGAAAGGATCATGGCGGATGGCCCCAGGTGTAAGCGCAGAAAGCAGGCGAACCCAAAGAGGACGAGTGGTGAGTAAAGAAAGCGCGTTGGCTTCATACTTGACTCGATCGGTGGCTGAAATCGTGCGGGGAGACTTTTCCAATCAGCCAAAGTGAGCGGAAAGTAGCGGTGTGTGTGTGTGTGTGTGTGTGTGTGTGTGTACCGTTATACCTGGCTCTCTCCGCCTAGCGGCACCGCGCACCGTTATACGCTCCCAGCGCCCCAACGCGCTCTCGCTGCTTCTCCACGTTCACTTTTCTCTCCTAAACAAATCTGCACTCTTCTGAACTCTCCGGTTTAAAACCTTCACGTCTCCTGTTGAATCCGAGGATCACGTTTCACCCCCATCAACGAGCTGAAAGTTATTTTCTCGCAGAATCTATTTACCTGTTTGTAGCCTCATCTCCGTTCCACCTCAAAACAACCTGCTTGTTATTTCCAGGACCTCGAAAATCGTGTTGTGAAAACAAACGTGTTTGTTTAAAAATGATGTTTCCGTGAGGTTTTGTTGTGTTTTCTCTCAGGTTCTAAACTTATCTGTGTACAATGGGCTGTTCCGCCGTTCCTCTGTTCCGCTATTGCGCGTTACTGCGTGGTAGCAGGCAGCCGGTCTGTAGTCCACTGTATCTCACTATCAATAACCAGACAATAAACAGATTTCTCTTATTCTCTAGATCAAAATCTGGTATCTCTTTATTCGACATATTGGTTAAAAGTGTGTGCTTTCCGACGTGTAAACCGGTCCCCAGATCACCAAAACACACGCGTCTCTGTTTGGCTGAAGAAAAAACGGAAAGTCCTGAAGTCCTGATTTCGTTGTTTACTAAAAAAAAAACTTTGCTGGAAGTTGTGTAAGAAAAGTAAGGGCGTGTCTAAGCCATACATGTGTCATTAAGCATCTTTTCAGCAGCGTGTATGAGGGACCTGTTTGTAGGCACATTTGTCTCTCTGGGTGGTAACTCGGAGGAGAAAAGGAAAGGAATCTGCAGGGCTGCACAACAACTGCAGCTCAGCCTATATAAGGAATGTGTGCTGTGTGTACATACTGAACAACATTCTGATCAATCTCACTCGGGCTGGCTGCAGGACAGGATCTCAATCTGGGACTGGACCACTTGATGAGAATGAACTTTTGGGCACTTTGGCACTTTTGGCACTTTGGCACTCTCTCATCATATCATGTGCGTTTTGTTTGTTTGTTTGTTTGTTTGATTTCTCATATCTGCATATTTGTTCTGATTTTATTGTATTGTGCTTGTATTTTATTGGATCCGTGATTTCAATATAGGAGATTTTTGTTTTTGTTTGTTGTTGTTTTTTTGTCCGTTTCTGAGAACACACACGAGTCGGTTGACTGTTTTTTCCTTCTGCGCTCTGCTCTGGAGACGTTGTGCCACTGTTGCAAACCTTTAAAACGTGTCGCACCCACTTTAATCCTCTAAAGACTTTCTCTTCCAGATGTAAAGACTCAAGTCGTATGTGGTGTTCCGTCGTTTTCTTGATTTCTCCTGTTTCTGTGCCACTTCAGAAATAACGGTGTGTTTTGGTTCCGTTTCCGTCATGCGCTCCCTGGCGGTGCTTTTCAGCGCGCAGCTTTCTCCCAACTGATCGGAGGCATAAAACATCGCTCAGGGTTTATCAATGGGAAAAATATAGATATTGTATTTTTTTCACTGCTGTAAATCTGATTTGTCTACGTTTAAACTCGCGGACACAGACGAAATCGTTTCCATCCGTTTTGAAAGGTGTTGGAAGGCGAGGCGTTGCACCAAATGTCAACTTGTGCAGGTAGAAAAACAGACGCTTTTGGTGTCTCGCATGCTGCCGGTGGCTTTCTACAGGCTGTCGCTTTATTTGTGTGTCGTGCGTGTTTATGATCCCGAAAAGTGCCAAGAGTCATGTGCTGAAAGGTGGTGCTTGATTGTTGGTTTGTACACCTTTTATTGTTGTGTTAACGGCGAACACCGATGCGCTTTAGCCTAGAGATGTGCTGGGAGGTCATGCTCAGTGTAATGATGTGAGTCAGTCTGTACGTGTGTGTGTGTGTGTGTGTGTGTGTGTGTTAACCCGATGCTCTAATCTGAGCTCTCACCGCACTGCAGGTACCGCGGACACCTGAGCCGGATCATACAGTAATGCTCTGACTGATGCTTCCAATCAGCTAGACCATACAACTAGACCATAAAACTGGACTATACAGCTAGACCATACAGTTGAATGGATTGGATTATATATATATATATATTCAGTATATATATATACTTGTTAACATCCTCTTTAGGGTAGTGTAGAAAGCATAAACGATGCTATATTGATATATATATATATATATATATATATATATATATATATATATATATATATATATATATATATATATCCGACATATCTTATACTTCTGTGAGTATAGCATCGTTTATGCTTTCTACACTAAAGAGGATGTTAACAAGTTGACAACATAAATATTTAGTATTGTACAATACAGTTTAATAAATGACCCGTGATTGGCTGTGACCTTAACCAATAGGGTTAGTGATGTGACTCCACCGGTGCATTATTAGCATACGCCCCGCCCATTTCTCCTTCACGTAATGCTTGACCATACCATATATTCAGTTGAGACAGTTAGGGTGGTCAACACTGCATGTGTTTTTTATAGAAATATCTAGCTGTTCAGTGATAACATGAACACTAAAATTTATTTGCCGTTTCACAGAAAAGGGTGTGAATGTATTTACATGAATTATTGCCGCATTATCTTCTGTTAGGTCTATACAAACAGCTGAAATGTGTTTTACATAGTTTTCAGGAAACTGACACCAACAAGTGACTATTGCTTCATGTGTATTACTCATGTGCATGTTCATGCTGGCTGAATCAGTATTTAGAATTAATTTCATGCTGGTGGTGGACATATTGCTAAGACATAGCAAGACTAACCGTAGTATGAGTGCCATATCCTTATGGAAACTAATAATATTCCGCTACCTTTCCCATAAGAACATCTGATTGCAGATTTGCCTCCCAGACTCTCCCAAGTGGTCACAGCATGGCTGACTGAGCCTGAGGAGGTGTGCTGAGGTGTTTAGGGCTGTCAGCTGACAGCTGACCATCTGACTCCCATTTGAAAACAAATCCCCCTTTAACCAATTCCTGGACCCAATTAGTCACAGTTACGAAAGGATAATAAACTAGAATTTAGAGTGTTGCATGTATTATTTGACCAAGTTATCTTCTGAATGGATTGTAAGTTGTAATCAAAATGCATTATGTTGAAATTCCACAGATTATCATTATCAATGATGCATGTCTGAGTAGGGAAGGTGTGTGTGTGTGTGTGTGTGTGTGTGTGTGTGTGTGGAACACTGGGTGTTGGATGGGGTGGGGGTTTGTCTCAGTCTAGAGCAAGCAGGAGGTAGCACTTAGACATCAGGTGAAACATTTTTGGTGTGACTGTTGCTTTGTGTCAGGGTAACCCTTTGTGCCTGTTCACCCTTATATAGTTAGTAGGGGCAGTTAGGGCACAGGTGAAGAATTTTTCAGAGGGTAGACACTTCATTAGAGCAAGTTGTGTTTTTTTTACACACCTTCACACCACCTGAACCATAATAGCTGTTTTGGACAGCAAAACATTATAAATGACGGAAAATGGTCTCATTATGGCTACAAAATATTAAGTAAAAAAAAAAAAAAAAATTTCTACAAAATTTAAAATAGGCACATAGTCTCACAGTGCTAATAAAATGAAAGAAAGAAAGAAAGAAAGAAAGAAAGAAAGCCACTATAAGCAAACCTTTAGGCAAGTAGTGGCTTTGTTTGGTCTGTATATACTCCATCAAAGCATGTATTAAAAATGTCACCATTTCTGACAGTGCAGCTTTCCTGAGTCATGTGACCTGAAGGAAGGTAACATGGAGGTGTTAACAGTCCCCAGTGCGACAGGTGTTTGCCGGTTCACGGGCCGGGCCTCTCTTCTCTTCTCTTTTCCTCACTGTTCCCCTCCACCTCCGTGCTCACAGGAATACCACAGGGCAATCTGAAACCTCCCAGTTTGGGAGCACAGGAATGTGGCTGACCGGTATTAGCATGGTTAAGAAAATAAACAGGGCAGCGCTCCATGGGGTGTGCTGCTCTTTGTAGTGGCTTGGCAAAATGGAGGTTATGTTTCAAAGAATCTTGATGCTTTTTGTATAATTTGAGATGTTGTAAAGCCCCAAATTTACACTTCTGTTTTTGCACATCGGCACAACCTTTTCACACACCTACAAACACACTACAATGTTAGCTGAAAAAAAGATATTTTGTTTAGTCTCAGTTCTCCAAGAACGAGAGAGAGAGAGAGGCGTAGTCCAACAGGCCAATCATGATAGGTGTGGTAGACTTTATTTTGCTAAAAAAAAGTTTTAATTGCTTTCTCCACCTTAGAGCCATAAAGTATGTGATCATAAAGTATAAAGAAAAAAAAGAGGATCAGTTTGAGTTTTTAAGGCTGTAGATTGACAATCACACTAGAATTTTTCAGTTTGTGTCTCCTTTTTATATGTGTGACCAAAAAAGCCTGGTGATATAAAGGGTTTTGGTGCAGTGAGAAATTTGTTGATGTTGTTTAGCATGCTTGCTAGTTGCTAGTCACTGCATATAAAATGTAAATGCTAGCGATATTATGAGAATGTAAAAGCATTGGAGAGCAGTACCGCAACTGAACTTTATTAAATTCATTTAGATTAAGTTGATACACTGCTACATTTACACAAAATAGAGAACTATGAGAGTTCATTAGCTCCGTGTCTCGCTTGTCATTCTGACAGAATCAAGCAAGCTAGCTAACTCAGGAAATGTACTAATTGAACCTCCTCGCTAAATGCATGCCATAGAAGCTATTTATATATTATTATTTAATGTTACAGCTTTAGAGAAATCCTCATGCCTGGAGGTTTAACGCTTAATGTTGTGAATTTTATTGATACAAACATTTTATTTGATTAAATTTATTTGCACCAGAAGTCTGAAATTCTTTTTAAATGAAGATATGGCCATTTTGACTAGGCCTTAATACACAAGCTTTTTGTCTGGCTGTAAATGAATGCATCATAAATCTATCACTGTTTTTGTGTGTGTGTGGGTGTGTGTGTGTGTGTGTGTGTGTGTATGGTGTAAATTGTGCTGGGTGTCTTTTTGGGACACATTGCTGTGAGATGACACGATCCTAAACATTTTAAAAGCCATCTGTTAACATTTAAGAGATCTCCTCCCAGTGTGCAAAGTTTAGGATCCTTTCATTTATCTGTGGTCTTTTAGGGACTTCCTCCTCAAGTCCAAATGAAATCGCTGAGTCAGGAGAAAAATCCACCAGTGCCCCATCCTCCTTACCTCAGCCTCTTTTCTCCTCTTCTATCATATTTTATGTGTTGTGTTTGTCTTCTGATCCCTCTGTGTTTACCTCTCTAACTCTCTGACACAGTAGCAGAGAGATGTTGAGTGACCTTTGACATGGGCACCCATGCATTGCCTCAAGTATGACTTCACTTTCTCCCCCTGTGCCATTGTGAGGCGTCCAGCGTAACAAATTGGCTGTGTGTCAAAGCTCTGAGCACACACACACACACACACACACGCTGAATTGATCTCGGTTTGGGCCAAGCTCTGTTTCTTCCCTGCGTGCCTTCTTCCCCATTCAGACCATCCCCTTTAGGGCAAGCACTCCCCCATGTGGAGGTCAGATGGGGGAGGGACTTTAGGAGGTGAGGGGTCAGTTTTTTTGGAGGACTGCTGAGGTGTCGTTGAGGGGCTGTTGTAAACTGGCAGGCCAGCTCTTCTCTTCCATCTTATGTTTTGCATAACAACATGGATGCCCTCTCGAGAAAGGCCAGAGTGTGAGAATGTGCAAAAGAGTGCACAACACATTATTAAGAGTGTGTTGGACCGAGTACAATTTTGTGTTTAGTGGTTTGTGTATCACCACTTGTTTTAAATCTGTTTAACATTTTAGAGAAGGAAATTGGCACCTTTGTTTTGTTAATTAGACTTTCTGGAAAGGCCAGAAAGGGAAATGGGTGGCAACAAAGCAACCTATTCTGTATTGCTTAAAGCAAAAAAAGGCTTAAAGCAATACACATAATGCTACAGTAGACCTTTAGATACTCAGAGTCAAACAAACTCTGTGTTAATGTGCCATAATAACCATGTATATGCTCCTCATAACAATAACCGTTACTCTAGATAAGTCTAATATCAGCCACTGCATTGGTTTCTTCGTTACAAATTTTAGGACATCAGGAGTGTCTTTGGAAGTGAATAGCACTCCAATCTTGTCTGTGATTTTGCAAACGGAGATTAATGATTAGCCCTGATTATGCTCTCATTGGTAGAGGTGCAAGAAACCCTGCAAGAAAAGAGCTTTATTTCTCTTTCTGTCGTCCCCACTCGCCCCTCTACAAAAGGGTCCAAGTCTCATGAACCCCTTTGTAGCTGTGCACAGTTGTGCTTTATTGGCTGGTGTGTGTGTGTGTGTGTGTGTGTGTGTGTGGGTGTTTGTGTGTGCGTGTGTGAGAATGCTTAAGTGAGCTATTGTGTATTAAGGCTTTAGATGGGAGGAGAGAAAGAGGTTTTGCTACCTATGCAGTGGACCACTATTGGCCATAGAGAGGGCTCCACAGCGGAAGAAAAGGCCCATTGAAAGAGTGCGGAGAGGGGAGGAACGCTCTTTCTCTCTCTGCCTGTGGGAAACTACGGCCCATGCCGGGACTGCCATTTGCATACGTCCCATTCTTCACAGCGAGGGAGGCTGGTATATGGAGGCATCACGTTGTCTGTGTGTGTATGTGTGTGTGTGTCTATCTATTATACATTTAAGCTCTTATTCAGTTTCTGCCTTGTTGCATTCGAGTGTATCTTTGAATCGTTATCAGTTAATAAACCAGATTTATGTCCTTTTCCATCAACACAGTGCTGGTCCCAGATTTGGTTCACAGAATCAGCAAATCTTTTTAACAATCGTTTTGAATTTCTATTGTTTTAAGGGCTCAAGCTTACATAATCAGATGTGGGTGTTTCCAAATCCAATGTGTAAAAATAACAATGTGAAGGCTTACACCAAGTTACCATCAAAAGTCATCAACATAGTCACAGTTATTTTGTATATCCGATACCTTTTTTATTGTTTGTAGCTTTTTTATTCTGAATGTGTAGCTGCTTTGTAAATTTTTACCATTAAGTATCAGTATATAACAGTGTAGTAAATTAAACGATTCCTTCATGAACGCCTGGTTTCTTATTGGCGGTGTATCATATTCCTTTTTTTATTATCAGCTCTAATCTTTGATGTTCTTGCACTATTCACATTGCAGTGACAGGAAGCTGCTTTGGGAAAATATATACGAGAAACAAGCACTTACTGTAGAGCTGCTGAAGTACATGTACAATAGGTCTGTGCTCCAATGAAACAGTTTCTTAAACTCAATTAAATCACAAATAAATGTTCGTACCTGCTTTAACCAGCGTATTTCTCTCTCACTTGATAAACGCTTAAACGGTTACTTTTCACTTGTTTTGGAAGCATTTTTATGAGGTACACCTGGCTATAAAAGTGAATTTCTCTTTTCATTATTTTGTTGTGATCCCGTTTTTGTTGCTACCCACATTGCAGTTTGTCTTTCATTTTGCACTGTACTGACTCCAGCACAGAGCGGCTGTCATTGGGTTTGATTCGTGACGAGGACCATCCAACATAAAACAATCTGATTGGTGGCCTCTAGTGATCGATGATACTCAATTGTGGAAAGCTGTGAAATTCCTTCTGTCCTTGTCTGCAGAGGGATAGAGATAGGCATAGGGATAGATGTTAGAGATGTATAGTAACTTCATTTTTAAACTTTATTATTTTTTTATTTTTTTATTCTGTTTCTATTCTTCCGTAAAGCTGCTTCGAGACAATGTGAATTGTTAAAAGCGCTATAAAGAGAAATTGAATTGAATCGAATTGACAGGATAGTTTTAAGGGGCGGAGCCACATCTGGGAGGCGGAGTAACACTACTTCACCATCAGCATGGTTGAAACCCAGAGTGAAAAACCAGGTGGTTATTTTGAGGTATATATAAAACCTTAATATATAAAAAATATAGTTTGAGATAAACAGAAAACAAAAAGGGGCTCACACACTATAAGTGTTTCTTTGTGTATACAGCGACTATTACATTACATTATCGTCATCCTTATTTTTTTGTGTGTGAGCGTGTGTTACAGAGAGAGGGTGAAATAGAGTGTCTGTATGTTAGACCCACACTTCATTTAGCTGTCAGTGTGAGTCACATAGACAGGTGTGAGAGGTACATTACCTCATCTCATACAATCCACCATCCTTCTGGACCTGCGTGTGTGTGTGTATGCACAAGCAGCCAAGGTCGAAGGGTCACAGCCACACCACACAGGAAATTAAGACTTCACTCCCCTCCCTCTTTTCTCCCTCCCTCTCTTAGTGGTGATATTAGGTTTGTGTGCGTACACCTGTCCAAACGACTCTTCGGCTGACAGCTTAAGTGGTATGCTCTGAGGGAAAGGGTGGATATGTGTGTGTTTGTGCATACACCTGTTGTTGCCTTTTTTTATATTACTACACCTGAGAGAATCGGTAATTGCCTTTTGTGGGGTAATTTAGAGAAGGTCTGTTTCGCAGATACACTATCTGTTTTTAATAATGTTCCTAGGGATTAAGCTTCAGCACACCGCTTCTCCCATCAGGACTTACCTTCACAACACGTGGACTGCTGATCCACTCTCACTTCACACCAGGTCCTGTCCATTTTAGCTACATCTCTTCAGTTATTTTTAGTCACACAACAACACCAGTCCTGTCTACTGCAATAACCTGAAGCAGCCATTTTAAATCACAATTCTAATCAGGAAAAATTGCATAAATAATTTGTGATATTTGGCTGAAATAATAATAAAAAAAAAAAACGTCTATACAAACCACAAATCCATTCGTCTTCTTACCCTGTACATTCATGACTGTGTGTGCTATAACACAAGCCCTTATTTTTAGCTGACTGACTAAACAGCTAGCTAGTTCCCCTCAAGTTTGTTATTCATTTAAGGTTTGTAAATATTTCTCTTAGAATGTAGCTTAGCTAGCATGCTGTCTTTAACCCGTATCAATGTTTGTTAGCTAGGACTAAATAATTCGCTTGATGTTAAACACTATCGGCTGCTACAGATCATTTTCTTCCTTCGTGAATATATGTCTAGGTCTAAGCTGAAGATAAGGCAAGTTAAAGACTGACAGTTGCTTTTGACATGAAGAGAACCAGTCAGGACATGACAGTACCATAAATCCACGAAGATACGTTTGGATCTCACCTCACCTGTTTCCCAACACAGCATCTGTCTCATTTTTATTAAAGGCTGGATCTACACCATTACGTCCTTTCTCCTGATAACGACTCTGTCCTCATCATAACTTTCTTTTTTTAGTATACACTGTTGTGTTTCTCTCGTTCAGCCTTTCCTTCTCTTTCACTCTAATATCAGCAGAGTGGTGAATGAAAGACTTGCCATCTTGTCCTCAGCACATTTATCACCGCTCGGCATGTTGCCTCTTATCTGAACCGAAGAGTCTTCGGCAAAACCAAGAGTCTTCACATTCCTGTTTCTTTTTTTTTTTAAATGC